>NC_061082.1:652927-698295 GCF_021917145.1 Hypomesus transpacificus | reverse complement strand
CTTCACACTCTCACTATCTCTCCCTCTACACTCTCCCTCTCTCACTATCTCTCCCTCTACACTCTCCCTATCTCTCCCTCTACATTCTCCCTCTCTCCCTATCTCTCCCTCTCTCCCTCTCTCCCTATCTCTCCCTTCACACTCTCACTATCTCTCCCTCTACACTCTCCCTCTCTCACTATCTCTCCCTCTACACTCTCCCTCTTTCTCTATCTCTCCCTCCACACTCTCCCTATCTCTCCCTCTACACTCTCCCTCTCTCCCTATCTCTACCTCTCTCCCTCTCTCACTATCTCTCCCTTTCTCCCTCTCTCCGGCTAGTGATGCGAGCCTCTCCAATCTAATCTGTGAGCACTTGGAAGAGAGAGATTAGGAGGAGAGGTGGTGTAATGTCTAGAGTCTCCCTCTATCTCTCTCTTTCCTCCCCCCTCTATCTCCCTCTTACCCTTCTATCTCTCTCTTCACACCCCCTCCCTCCCCCTCCATATAGCTACTGATCTGAATGTCCAGAAACGATGAGAAGTCCTCAGGCAGTTATGGGTTCACATCTCTCCCAGCCCCATCACCACCCTCTCGCCCACTATACCCCCCTCTCCTCTCCTCTACCCCCCCCTCCTCTAACCCACCCCCCCCCCCCCTCCTCTACCCCCCCCCCCCCCCTCCTCTAACCCACCCCCCTCCCCCTCCTCTACCCCACCCCCCTCCTGAAACAACAACACTCCACCAATGCTACTGTTGCTGTTCTGGGAGGGATTTGTTGCCTTGGTGACATGCAGCCAGAACTGTAGCAACAAGATGGATTATGCGGTGTGTGCATTCCACAGTTTGGCTGGACACACACCCACCACACACACACACACCCACCACACACACACACAGCAAGGCAGACTTCAGGCAACCTGGCTAGTTAACACACACACATTAACCCTATTTTCCCAGTTTTTGTCTGTGGTGAAAAGTGAAGCTAACGCTAAAATACATCAAATAAAATAAAAATTCAACCTTTCAAAACCATTTTTTCAAAACTAAAAAATAAATAAAAGGGTATCAATACCGGGTTTCAAAATCAGTTTTTTGGCTGCAGAACTGATAAGCTGCAGTAGAATATTATTTTAACCTTTTGAACCAGTTTTTTCTTTTAAAAACTTTTTCTAAAAAAATACGAATTAAAAAAAAAATGAAATAATATCTTTTCAACCTTGAGAAAAATGTTATTCTTAAATTGTTTTCAACTTTGAGAGAACTTTTCTTTTGAAATGTATTTAAACTTATTAAAATAAAATAAAAATGTTTTAGAGGCTGCAGTAATGAGAGGCTACTGAGAATGTTATGTCAAACTTTTGAAAAGAAAAAAAGACAGGTAGGCCTCTACCATCCTACAGACTGTTGACAGTGTGGGCGAAGCGTCAAACACTAGACAGCGACAATAAGGTCATTGCCATGTGGCGCCACAACCTTTGATATTTCCCTCTGCCGTCAAAGTGAAACCCTGTGATTGGACTATAAATACCTGGGCACCCAGCCAGGGAGAGAGCCAGGTCCTGGGTTAGGGCTAACCCTGGCTGTATGTACGCTGCTGGGCTGACAGCATGCAATGTGTGGATGATACAGTCTGCTGACTGACTGCAGCCTTCAGGTGAAACCCTAGAAGGGACACATCTGGATGATTTCTGGCTGAGCAGACATGCTGGATGACGGGCCAGGTTACACAGAGTAGTGTGTGTTGGTAAAGAGGGGTTTAGCCATCAGTGGGTTAGTTGTTGTTGTTGTTGTTATTTGGGGGGGAGGGGTAGTGGCCTCAGAGGCCGTGGTGAAGCCCTCCCTCCCATTATTAGATGAAACCCTGGATCACATGTTCCATGTCTGACTATCTGCTCTCAAAGCACCTCCCCCCAGCACCTCCCCCCAGCACCTCCCCCCAACACCTCCCCCAGCACCTCCCCCCAGCACCTCCTCCAGCACCTCCCCCCAGCACCTCCCCCCAACACCTCCCCCAGCACCTCCTCCCAGCACCTCCTCCCAGCTCCTCCCCCAGCACCTCCTCCTAGCACCTCCCCCCAGCACCTCCTCCCAGCGCCTCCCCCAGCACCTCCTCCAGCACCTCCCCCCAGCACCTCCCCCAGCACCTCCCCCAGCACCTCCCCCCAACACCTCCCCCAGCACCTCCTCCCAGCACCTCCTCCCAGCACCTCCTCCTAGCACCTCCCCCCAGCACCTCCTCCCAGCTCCTCCCCCAGCACCTCCTCCAGCACCTCCCCCCAGCACCTCCTCCAGCACCTCCCCCCAGCACCTCCTCCCAGCACCTCCTCCCAGCACCTCCTCCCAGCTCCTCCTCCCAGCTCCTCCCCCCAGCACCTCCTCCCAGCTCCTCCCCCCAGCACCTCCTCCCAGCTCCTCCCCCCAGCAGCTCCTCCCAGCTCCTCCCCCCAGCACCTCCTCCCGGCTCCTCCCCCAGCACCTCCTCCCAGACTTCATACAGCTGCAGTCATCAGTCTGGGAGCTTCCCCCCCCTCCCCCCCCCCCCCCCCCCCCCAGCAGAGCAGGAACACAGCACACTCACCACCTCACATCAATGATTCAAGCTGCTTCTCAATTCTTAATAGTCTTACACAATATTTCTACTGGAGATAGTAACGCTTCTACACAACACAGAAGGGAGGGTTTAATCTACGGTGAGTCAGGCTTTTCAAGACTGGCTCTAGTCTGTAGTCTGTAGTCTCCAGGTTGTACACACACACACTCACACACCAGGAATGATAGCCGTCTGCATCATCACACTCAAGCCTTTGTGTGGGTTTGTGCCTTCACAACAAACACCGACACACAGGGAAGCTTGGTCCTCTGAGTCTGAGACACCTCAGGGAATAAGTTAGAAGTTAGAATAGCAAGTTATGACTTTACATTCACGCACACCCACACACAGCTCAGCATGTTTGTGGAAGTGAAAGCCCATATCCTCTGAGGCCTCTGGCCTAGAAACACACCAAATCTCACCACAGAACACACACACACACTGTCCTACCAACACACACGCACACTGTCCTACCAACACACACACACACACACACACTGTCCTACCAACACATACACACACTCTGCTACCAACGCACACTTCTAAGTACAATCATCCAGTCATTCTGTTTCCTTACACACACACACACACACGCGCATGCATAGAAAGCAACCAAAAACACTGCCAGCTCAGTTCTTCACCATAACACAGACTGGTATCAGCAAAACACCAGGACAACGCGCGCACACACACACACACCTCGCCGCTATGCCTCTCACAGCCCTCTACCTAAACTCTCTCCCTTCTTCCCCCTCTCTCTCTCAAACAATCACACACACCCGTGCTGTAGCGTAGCTAACCTCCCCAGCCCAGTAAATCTCTACCTTTCTCTTTCACCATGACCATCAGCTCCTGTCTGGTCCCACTCTCACTGCAGTGGGCTGAAGAGGAGGAGGAGAGCCCACACACTCGTCCTGCTTATTCCAGACAAGGAGGAGTCCAAATGACAGTGAAACAGAGGGTAGGAGAGAGAGATAGCAAGCAAGGGAGAGAATGAAATGGAGGGAGAGAGGGGGGGATCAGGGGAGCGAGGGAGAGAGAGGGAGCGAGACTAGACTGTGCTGCTTCTCTCTCCCCTTCTCTCAACCCTCCCTCCCTTTGCCCTTGTGTGTGTGTGTGTGATGTGGACTCTCCTCTCTCCTGCTGAAATAACCAGGTTGCAGCTGCTGCTTGTGACAAATGTTCATTCCAGAGCTCCAGTCCCACCAATCATCAGGCACATGTTCAGATAGGGACCAACACAGAGTGTGTGTAGGTAGGCTGGGCCAACTTTTGGAAGATTGTCGGTTGGTCGGAAAGTGGAACAAGAGGTCTCCCCCCCCCTCGCTTTCTTTCTTCCACTCTCTCTCTTTATATGTGTGTCTCTCTCTCTGTATGTGTGTCTCTATCTCTCTCTCTGTATGTGTCTGTGTTTCTCTCTCTCTCTGAATGTGTCTCTCTCTCTCTGTGTATTTATATCCTTATCTGACGTGTGGCTCTGACAAGGCACGTGAGTCTAGGACAGTTTGGGACTGTTTTGTGTCTCTGTTCAAATGTGAATGTGAGTTTGTGTGTGTGTGTATTAGAGCAGGTGGTGTTACCACAGGAGAAATCCAAGCCCCTTTCTCAAGACAGGAACGAACACAGCTGAACAGACTAACCCCTCAACACACCCTAGAACAACACACACACACACCCTCTTCAGAACAACACACACTCCCCCAGTTAAACAATTACACATACACCAGTTCTGAAGAAACCCATGAGGGCAAATTCACATCCACAACAAGCCATAACGAACCCGCTGAGCGTAGTCAGAGGGAAGGCAGAGCATGTGGCTGCTTAAGATCACAGCGTACGAACAAAGCCACCATCACGCAGGGTCAGGATGAAAAAGACTAAGAGGATTAAAATAGTTCACATTCTTTCTCTCCTTTGTAACCCCCCCAGCTACCAAGTAGGTAACTATCATCTACCAGGCACAGTGTAAAGAAACCACATCTCTACTACCAGACACAGTGTAATGTAACCACATCTCAGCTACCAGACACAGTGTAAAGTAACATTTCAGCTACCAGGCACAGTGTAAAGTAACATTTCAGCTACCAGACACAGTGTAAAGTAACATCTCAGCTACCACACAGGGTAAAGTAACATCTCAGCTACCAGACACAGTGTAAAGTAACATCTCAGCTACCAGACACAGTGTAAAGTAACATCTCAGTTACCAGGCAGTGTAAAGTAACATTTCAGCTACCAGGCACAGTGTAAAGTAACATCTCAGCTACCACACACAGTGTACAGTAACATCTCAGCTACCAGGGACAGTAATAATATCTAAACTAGCGTGCAACAGAGACACTGGGGGGGAGGGACAGAGGTATCAGCCAGCCACACTGCTTCCGTCTGGCACAGTAACAAAGATTGTTCTCAATGCAAACAACATTGTATTTTGCAACCCAGAAGCGTAAAGTTCATAGGAGTTACCTGCTCAAACACGGAGAGAGCAGCAGTGAGTCAGAGATGATACTAGGCAGCAGTTTGCAGTTTCATACTGCTCAGACCAGCAGCTCTGCCTGGCTGTGTTTATTACTGAGGACATCTCAGTAATAACATCTCCTCTCCCCTCCTCTCATCTCTCCCCACCCTGACGGGTCTAGCAGCCATCGCCTCCCATCCTCTTACCCGGCGGTGAATCGACGGGCACGCCGATCATCTTCTCACACAGGATGTAGTCGTTGGGGTTGAGGAATGGCAGCTGCTCCATCATGGACTGTTTGGGGATGAGGTAGAGAACCTCGGCCACCTGGCCGTCCTCGATGATGGACATGCGGCGAACTGAGTTCTTCCTCTTGACTCGGTCCAGAACCACCATGTCGTCTCTGTGGCTGGAGCCACACATGCGGCCGAGGCTAGGGAGGGTGGGCATGTTCAGGCCACTCAATCTCTCTGCCCAACAACCCGGGTTACACACAGACTCCAAGTGTGACACCATGCAGGAGAACGTGGCAGGAGAACTTGGGAGGAGGGCAGTGGAGCAGGGGTGTCTGTCAGACAGGAAGTCCTGGTTGCGTGGACAGCAGGTATTATCTCTGCAGGACTTAGCCTGACTGCAGGGAGGTGGTGGGTGCTGTCCACCAGGCAGCTCATGGTCTAACTCTTACCTCTTTCTGCTTAGGAGATTAGGACGGGTGTATTTTTAGTGTTTATCTTCAGCCAAGGTAAAACAAGAGAGGGGTGGAGCAGAAAGAGTCACGACTTCTGCTTGCTCTCTATCTGTCTCCCTGCCCCCCCCCCCCAAACAGGACCAGTAACCCCAAGATAATCCCTGGAGATTGGGTAAACTCTTTAAAAAGATTATCAACTTCATCGTTGTATTCTATAATCTTTGTGAATTACAGTTTAAATCAATCGCTTCATGGCTTAGCTACCTGTATAACGGTCTGTAGAGTTGTCTGTCTGTTCAACTGTGTCTGTACAACTGTCTGTGTTTCATGGGGAAGCTGTTCAATTTGGAAATTGGAACAGGATGGTAATTAGGAACTAGTTCATTGTGTAAGGAGGTTGGACGATTTAGGGCTCAGCTTGAAACAATATCAATCATACCAGTTTTAATCTTGATTAGGGTTAGGGTTCAGGGTTAGGATTCAGGGTTAGGGTTAGGGTTCAGGGCTCCGGGAGCTGTCCGCTTGTGACCTGACACTTTAAACACAGAGCTGAGGACAGGAACACAGAACAGGAACACAATTATTCTCTTCTTTCTCTTTCTTATTTTTTTTCTCTCCACACCCCCTCCCTCCTCCCTCACACAACATGTCCTCCAATCAAAGGATGGGCAACATGGGCCTGCTGTATGACTTTTTGTAATAAGTGAACTGGACATCATTGTTGTGCGTGCGTCTCACAAACACACACACAAACACTCCCCCCCCACCACACACACACACTCCCCCCCAACCACTCACACATCCCCCCCCACCACACACACACAGCTACCTCAGCAGACTGTAGAAGGTTAAGCACAGCAGCTGATGTTGTGAGTATGGCAGCATTACACTGGCAGATCAACTCCCAGGGGCCTGAATCAGACGTCATCACCCTGCTCCTCCTAGTCTCACCCTGCTCCTCCTAGTCTCACCCTGCTCCTCCTAGTCTCACCCTGCTCCTCCTAGTCTCACCCTGCTCCTCCTAGTCTCACCCTGCTCCTCCTAGTCTCACCCTGCTCCTGGGCTGCACAGCATAGAGGATCGCCCTCTGTTGTTGAGGAGCGGAATAACAGACTTCAGAGTCTGTGATACTACAGTGATTTACCAGTCTTCCATACTGGTATGGACTGGAGGGGACTGGGAGAGGTGCTTGACTGAGTCATCCTGGAGCTCAGATCCTGGTTCACACCACCATGCCCACAATGCTCCACGTGCTGAGAGCAATCCCTTTCTCCATGCAACGAGCCATGCATCCCATAATAACCCCTCGGAAACAACACTCCTTTTCATCTCCAAGTGGAGAACAGCCTCGTTAGGTTGCGTAACGGCCGCATCCCCTGGCCTCACACACCCTAACCCAGAGAGGGGCCGCACAGCATGAGGATCTGGGGAGGGAGAGGGGAGAAGAGAGGGGCAGTGTGGGTCTCCACCTAGAGGCGTCCTCGTCGCCTGGCTGCCCTTCATGAGGAGCTTAGAGAAGGTCTGACGTTACACAACCATGTTCCACATTCAGCCTGCTAGCTCATGTTGTCTCCCTGCAGCATCACCTCCCTCCACCCAGCTCCAGTAACCAGGCCTGCAGCCCTCTTTAGCTCACTCCTCACCCCCCACTCCTCACCCCCCACTCCTCACCCCCCACTCCTCACCCCGGCCGTGTTCATCCCAGATGTTTTGTCTGTAGGATGTGTAGGAAGGAACTGTTCTGATGAAGGCTGGGTTCCTGGGGGCTAAACATCTTAGTGCACATGGTGACCCACTTAATCTCTATGCTTTCACCTGCCTCAGCCTGTGCTGTGCTGAGCTGCCCTGTGCTGAGCTGTGATGAGCTGCCCTGTGATGAGCTGCCCTGTGATGAGCTGCCCTGTGCTGAGCTGTGATGAGCTGCCCTGTGATGAGCTGCCCTGTGATGAGCTGTGTTGTGATGAGCTGTGCTGTGCTGAGCTGCCCTGTGCTGAGCTGTGATGAGCTTTGCTGAGCTGTGTTGTGATGAGCTGTGCTGTGATGAGCTGCCCTGTGCTGAGCTGTGATGAGCTGTGCTGAGCTGTGTTGTGATGAGCAGTGCTGTGCTGAGCTGCCCTGTGCTGAGCTGTGATGAGCTGTGCTGAGCTGTGTTGTGATGAGCAGTGCTGTGCTGAGCTGCCCTGTGCTGAGCTGTGATGAGCTGTGCTGAGCTGTGTTGTGATGAGCTGTGCTGAGCTGCCTTGTGATGAGCTGCGATGAGCTGCCCTGTGCTGAGCTGTGCTGTGCTGAGCTGCCCTGTGCTGAGCTGCCCTGTGCTGAGCTGAGCTGCCTTGTGCTGAGCTGTGCTGTGATGTGCAAAAAGTTCTTCAGTGAGGAGAAAAATGTTTTAAGTAACAAATTCTATTGCACATTCTAAGGATGAATTCACATCAAACAAACATGTGTCCCACATTCATCTGCCTCCCTGGCCCGGCCTCCCAGCCCAGCTTCCACCTGAGCCAGCGAGACTGGATGAAAGAAAACAGAGAGATGTTTAATGTTCAAACAAGCCTGACCCCTGCTTCCTGGCCAGGAGTTGGGGAACACCAGAGGACATTCCTGTGTGGAAGTGGTGACAGACCTGCGCTAACCAGATAGAACCAGAACCAAATAGAACCAGACCCGGAACTGGCTAGTGGTATCTCCCGGAGACCCCCAGGTGGTCAGGTGGTATCTGAGAATTACCCAGACTCCTTACCGGGAAAAGTACCCTGAGAGAAGGGCTGCGCACACACAGCGTAGACCATAAACACACACACAGCGTAGACCATGAACACACACACACAGCATGGACCATGAACACACACACACAGCATGGACCATGAACACACACACACACAGCATGGACCATGAACAGAGACACACACACGGACCATGAACACACACAGCATGGACCATGAACACAGATAGAGCATGGACCATGAACACACACACAGCATGGACCATGAACACACACACAGCATGGACCATGAACACACACACAGCATGGACCATGAACACACACACAGCATGGACCATGAACACACACACAGCATGGACCATGAACACACACACACAGCATGGACCATGAACACACACACAGCATGGACCATGAACACAGATAGAGCATGGACCATGAACACACACACAGCATGGACCATGAACACACACACACAGCATGGACCATGAACACACACACACACACACACAGCATGGACCACGAACACAGATAGAGCATGGACCATGAACACAGATAGAGCATGGACCATGAACACACACACAGCATGGACCATGAACACAGATAGAGCATGGACCATGAACACAGATAGAGCATGGACCATGAACACAGATAGAGCATGGACCATGAACACAGAGCATGGCCATTCAGGCCCCTCAGGCCCCTCAGGGCTCATGACACATTCTATGTAAGCCACTTTCCTGTAGGTCTGAATCCCATCTGAGCAAGCTGCTGTCTGTGGATGGGCTGGACGGTCGCACTAAGCGTACATATTGTGAGAAACAGACAGAAATAGACTTTAATATCTTATTACTGTCTCAAAGTAATTAATGTGAGCAAGTACGAGCGTATGAATGTGTTTGCAATTTTGTGTGTGCATTAGGCTAGTATGTGTGTGCAAGAGACTGTGCGTGTGTGCGTGTGAGAGAGAGAGAGGGGAGAGAGAGAGGGAGAGAGAGAGGGAGAGAGAGATTGTCAGCAGGAATATCTTTAGCAGCACAAGCACTAATGATGTCATCCACCCAGCATCAGCAGCCCTGTCCTGGCACACTACCGTTCAACCAGAACTCGAACCAGGACCAGAACCACATATTAGCAGAACCTGGGCTAGGCAGACTAGGTATGTGGATGTAGCTACCTGTCAGCCTCGACCCTGTTCACCACATGAAGGTCGTTTCTGTCCTGAACATAACACATCTGGCTTGATAACTGTAATTTTCTCAGGACTAGCCCATAATTAGCTGAATGGGTTTGTGCTATTGTTGGTTTAAAATTCCTGTTCTTTTTAAAGAGAAACCAAGTGGAGAAGCTCATTCTTGAACTGGATCACTGGATCGGAATGTTAGCGGAGCTGACACAAGAAGCACATCAGGAGACCACCTTATCTCTGTGCAGGTCAGGGCACAGTCTCCAGCCCCTCTGTGCAGGTCAGGGCACAGTCTCCAGCCCCTCTGTGCAGGTCAGGGCACAGTCTCCAGCCCCTCTGTGTAGGTCAGGGCACAGTCTCCAGCCCCTCTGTGTAGGTCAGGGCACAGTCTCCAGCCCCTCTGTGCAGGTCAGGGCACAGTCTCCAGCCCCTCTGTGCAGGTCAGGGCACAGTCTCCAGCCCCTCTGTGTAGGTCAGGGCACAGTCTCCAGCCCCTCTGTGCAGGTCAGGGCACAGTCTCCGGCCCCTCTGTGCAGGTCAGGGCACAGTCTCCAGCCCCTCTGTGTAGGTCAGGGCACAGTCTCCAGCCCCTCTGTGCAGGTCAGGGCACAGTCTCCAGCCCCTCTGGGTAGGTCAGGGCACAGTCTCCAGCCCCTCTGTGCAGGTCAGGGCACAGTCTCCAGCCCCTCTGTGCAGGTCAGGGCACAGTCTCCAGCCCCTCTGTGTAGGTCAGGGCACAGTCTCCAGCCCCTCTGTGCAGGTCAGGGCACAGTCTCCAGCCCCTCTGTGCAGGTCAGGGCACAGTCTCCAGCCCCTCTGTGTAGATCAGGGCACAGTCTCCAGCCCCTCTGTGCAGGTCAGGGCACAGTCTCCAGCCCCTCTGTGCAGGTCAGGGCACAGTCTCCAGCCCCTCTGTGCAGGTCAGGGCACAGTCTCCAGCCCCTCTGTGTAGGTCAGGGCACAGTCTCCAGCCCCTCTGTGCAGGTCAGGGCACAGTCTCCAGCCCCTCTGTGCAGGTCAGGGCACAGTCTCCAGCCCCTCTGTGCAGTTCAGGGCACAGTCTCCAGCCCCTCTGTGCAGGTCAGGGCACAGTCTCCAGCCCCTCTGTGTAGGTCAGGGCACAGTCTCCAGCCCCTCTGTGCAGGTCAGGGCACAGTCTCCAGCCCCTCTGTGTAGGTCAGGGCACAGTCTCCAGCCCCTCTGTGTAGGTCAGGGCACAGTCTCCAGCCCCTCTGTGCAGGTCAGGGCACAGTCTCCAGCCCCTCTGTGCAGGTCAGGGCACAGGGCATAGACTCTGTGAAGCTGAGTAGTCCAGGATGGTTAGACTGTGAAGCTGAGTAGTCCAGGATGGTTAGACTCTGTGAAGCTGAGTAGTCCAGGATGGTTAGACTCTGTGAAGCTGAGTAGTCCGTCAGTGTGTTGTCCGTCTGCCAGAAAGTCTACGTGTTGTTGTTGACAGGACATAACGAAAGATTTCAAGTTCAGCCGTTCAGCCCTCCAGCTCTCCAGCTCTTCAGCCCCCTAACCCTAACCCTTCAGCCCTCCAGCTCTTCAGCCCCCTAACCCTAACCCTAACCCTTCAGCCCTCCAGCTCTTCAGCCCCCTAACCCTAACCCTTCAGCCCTCCAGCTCTTCAGCCCCCTAACCCTAACCCTAACCCTTCAGCCCTCTGATGAAGAGCAGCAGGATGAGACAAGAAACACTTCCTCTCTCCCTCTAGCCATGTGACCTCCAGAAAACACTTCCTCTCTCCCTCTAGCCATGTGACCTCCAAGAAACACTTCCTCTCTCCCTCTAGCCATGTGACCTCCAAGAAACACTTCCTCTCTCCCTCTAGCCATGTGACCTCCAGGAAACACTTCCTTTCTCCCTCTAGCCATGTGACCTCCAGGAAACACTTCCTCTCTCCCTCTAGTCATGCTTGTACATGGTGGTCCAGGGCGGAGCCTCCAGGTGCTGACTGCTGACCCAGCCTGACAGGCCTCACTCTGCTGGTGCTCTGCACGCTGAACTCTGAACGTGGAGGACTTCGCTGAGTAATCATTTTATCCTCTGGACCCAGCAGAACCAGAACCCAGCAGGGAATCCCCCCTCCCACTCTCCCTCCAAGCCCAGCTGTTCTTGCTTTCAGGTTTACTGCTACTGAACCATGGAGTCACATTTCCACTTTATTACTCTTTCCATCTAAACTCAAAACAAACATTTGAAGGGGTTAGCATTGGAAGGGGTTACATTACATTTATGGGTTAGCATTGGGGCAGCCAAGGGGAAAGCTGGAGGTTATGGTTCTGGCTCCTACTGGACAGGACGTAGAAAAGAGGTGAGGAGATCAGAAGTCAGAAGGAGGCAGTTACTGTGGCTGGGTAAATAACCAATCAGCAGGCTGGAGCGGATAGGGAGAGGATGGGAAGAAGAGCAGAGAGAGAGGAAGAGAGAGAGAAGGGAGAGGAGAAAAGGAGGATAGGATGGGGAGGAAGATGTACAGTCAGCAGGAATGAAAGTGATGGCCTCTGCTAGTCTAGCATCTGCAAGGGACGCACAGAGAAGGGTAGGGGGGTGTACACCTGGGTCCAAATAATGTGTACAACTATGATGAGAGGGAATTTTGTTTTACATACACCAACACACCAGCCTAGAGACAAAAAGAGAGAGAGAAGGGGATGTGATGGAGCCTCCTGCCTGGGTGATGGTAGATGCCACATAGCAGAGTTGTACATGATGTCAGAGGAGCCAGGGAGAGTTCTGAATCAGGCCTCTGCTGAATGGTTTCTCATCTCCTATTTGTGCTACTACCAGTAATCACTGCGACAGCCATTAGCCAACTACTATCGGACACACCACACACACACACACACACTCAGCCCCTCTCTGGGTACAGAGGACTTCCTGCTGGGATCAGGCCCAATTAAGCCCTGAAACAACAGCTTACTTTCACCAGCCACCAGCCCCCTCATCCCTCCAGCCCCCTCGCCCCTCCGGCCCCCTCGCCCCTCCGGCCCCCTCGCCCCTCCGGCCCCCTCGCCCCTCCGGCCCCCTCGCCCCTCCGGCTCCCTCGCCCCTCCGGCCCCCTCGCCCCTCCGGCCCCCTCGCCCCTCCGGCCCCCTCGCCCCTCCGGCCCCCTCGCCCCTCCAGCCCCCTCGCCCCTCCAGCCCCCTTGCCGTTATTGACCACAAGAGTATTGCAGTCAGTTTGTTCTCTATAGGTGATGCAGGCCAGATAAACAGAATATGCTGCTAATCTTGCCACCCACTGTCAGGCACCCAGCTCAGGGCTGAAACGCCTGGGTGACACGGTGTGGTCTGGGTGACATGGTGTGGTCTGGGTGACACGGTGTGGTCTGGGTTAACTGGTTTGGTCTGGGTGGTCAAGTTGAGGTCTGGGTGGTCAGAATCAGAAGTCAGGTCTTCAGAGTTTTAATACGATCTGAGGAACTCATGAAAGCCCATCCAAGGCCGTTGTTAAATGAGGTCTATTCCTGGCATCCTCTGACATGAGCCCATCTGACAGCCTTAACTAGGCTTCCCTGTAGGGGCACAGTGATACAGGGTGAAAGAGGAAGAGAGGGAGGGAGAGGGAAGGAGAGATGGAGAAGAGGGGAAATCAGGAGTGCAGGAACATACTAAGTGAATGAGAGATGGAGAGGGGGATTAGATAACAAGAGAGAAAAGACAAGACAGAGTGAGAGAGAGATGCAGAGAGAGAGAGAGAGAGAGAGAGAGAGAAAGAGAGAGACAGAGAGAGAGAGAGACCAAGGACTGAGAGCAAGGGCAGGGCGGGGCATAACCCAGAGCGATCCAAGAGAGGCCAACCCAATGTGTCAGTTTGAATTTCAACATGGAGGCTGGCTTCACTGTTTGAACCCTGAGAGTTTGGTACAACCACTCTCTCCAAATGACCCATAGCAACAGGCTCTATAACGAGAGGTCCAGAGGCTTCAGGCCCTGAGCTAACAACCTAACAACAGTACAGGGGTCAGGAGGAGGGGAGGGGGAGGTGGGGGGCAGGAGAGGGGAGGTGAAGTCTGCTTCTGCAACCACTGGGACTTGGACAGTGAGTGGGCCCATGATGGATGACAACATGACACGAAGCATTAAAGCACAGAAGCTTTCAGAACTCTTTATCACATTACTGCCGGCCGAATGTAAACACTCTGGGAGGAAGCAGGGCACTTCCAAAGTCAAACAAGCTGGAGCAG
This sequence comes from Hypomesus transpacificus, assembly GCF_021917145.1. Classification (NCBI taxonomy): domain Eukaryota; kingdom Metazoa; phylum Chordata; class Actinopteri; order Osmeriformes; family Osmeridae; genus Hypomesus; species Hypomesus transpacificus. Next base: position 684,480 of record NC_061082.1, on the reverse strand, counting down.
GACATCTGCTTCCACCAGAGGAGCAGGACATGGAAACACAGCAGCCTGCTAGAGACTGGCCAGACCAGGGCTGAATCTCTCCTATTGATAAGGAGCTGTAACGCTCTCTAAACATGAGGCAAGTCCACAGAGGACCTGCTGCTATTATCTGGTTACACGAGACATCTCCCAGCACTACTCATTCCCCAGTAGGTAAATTAGCCTGTTAGCTAAAGTGTTGCTGAACTATGTTGAAGACTCTGGTTCTGGTGAGGCCTGTGGCCTGTTTGTCCTCTGACCCTAGCTAGCCCGGCTGCCCTAACGTCCGCTGCATGGGAATGCTCTCGACACTTTCTCCTTGCCACCTGATTTAATTCAACATCTCCTCAACAGAACGAGATATCAACGTGCCAGTTCAAACAATCTTCTGAACTGATACAGAGAATCAGAATGGTGAGTCATGATCATGATAACCCTAACCCTAGCTTGCTTCACAACTCAACCTGGCAAGCTAATCTGTCCTGTTGTTCCAGAACAAGTTCACTTGAACAGTGAAACGTGAACAATGTACACAGTTATGATTAGATTATAAAGATTATTATCGCTTCCATAACATTTAGATAGCATCTCACAGCAACAAAAACTTACCACTGAATGCAAAGAAATAGGAAGAAGTCAACCACACATTAATAATAAAACAGAACCTCTCTTAATGGCTAACTTCCAACAATAATGTTAAATATAAAAGGTTTTAAAGTAAAATAAAAATTCTAAATAAAAAATACATTATGAGTGCGGTTCGTTCGAAAAAACAAGCACTGACGTCAAACATTCTGAAGCAGCCAGGAAAAACCACCGAACTGGGAAAACCTCCGCTTGAGCTGTTTGGTCACTTTATTTTTAGCCTTTTATTCCATGACTTTTCTTCATGGTATTCGCCGCTCTCCCTTTACTCCTTAAATTCACCAGCTGCTCATTGAATAAGAGTTGCAATCTGCCGTAGGCTATTACTGCCAACGTTCGACCCTTCTCATTAGGACCAAGTCTCCAAAATGACGGTCAGATTTTTACCACACCAACTTTCTAAGCCCAATCATAATGAAATAAAAGCAACAAAAACGTCTACGATTAAAACAATGTGGTTGATGACTAAACTGATTTTCAGTGGGCTCAAAGGACTGGCAGTAACCAATTTTTTACTAGGCTACACGATAGCCTACATTATTTATATTTTAGGGTGAAGCACACTAACCTGCCTGCTAGTACCTGTGATTCTACAGAACAGGTGCGCGAGGACGACAGTCAGTTCTTACCTCGCGCAGACATGACGTGGTCACAGATGAAAAAGTCCTCAGGGACCAAAAGAACCGCTCGAACTGAACGCGACTGCGACGGCCGATATTCAGAAACAAAGTCTCACTTCTGATATCTGAAGAGAAAAACGAATCCCTCCGGGTCCGCCAGAGTAGTCTGTTAATGTAGAGCCTGCTTAGACAGCTGTGCAAAGTATCAACGCACCCAGGCACTCACAATAGGGCGTGTCCTAAATGCAAACGCGTGTTATAATAATAAGCTAGTTATGATATGATGACTCTATTATGGGAAACTGACCTAAAGCGTTTGATTTTAGTCAATCCCGCACTTCAGTCGGTGAATAGTATACCTGCTGTTGTTTTTCGCAATTCATGTCGACACTTAAAACCAAAGCCATTGGAGCATGAATTAAATGCGGAGCCAGTTAGACTCTCGTGAGTGTTATGCTCGCTGTGTTGTGGAGCGTGCACTAAACAGCGATGAAACTAAACCAAGAACTCCTCCTCAAGTCGTCCAGTTGCATCTCTACATGTCTACTTGTCACGCTTAATTTGTCCCGAACTGATCATTAATCTGACATGCAAGTTTTAGCCGATATTTAAACAATGTTAGAGTTCTGCGACCATCAACTCGAATGTTGTGGTCTTACTGAAGTAATACTCACCTAGCTAACATTTAACCAGCAGGTGGCGCTCCGAAGTAAAAGTAGGAGCTGGGTTGAAGTCTTCTGCGCTTTTGAGTCTGGAAGTCTTTAAACCATGCCTTCCGATTTACCAGCAGAGCTTCTGGACGGCTCCAGATACGCCATCACGCCTGTCAGCCAGGCGGTGTAGGTAAACCTTGCCTTCTCCCAGTGACACTCCCCAGAGTAACACTGCAGGGGGAGCAAAACAGAAACATACAATGTGAATGCCCAACACCACCCTCAATACCCAACACCACCCTCAATGCCCAACACCACCCTCAGTGCCCAACACCACCCTTAATGCCCAACACCACCCTCAATGCCCAACACCACCCTCAATGCCCAACACCACCCTTAATGCCTCAATACCACCCTTAATGCCCAACACCACCCTCAATGCCTCAACACCACCCTTAATGCCCAACACCACCGTCAATGCCTCAACACCACCCTCAATGCCTCAACACCACCCTCAATGCCTCAACACCACCCTCAATGCCCCAACACCACCCTCAATGCCCAACACCACCCTCAATGCCTCAACACCACCCTCAATGCCTCAACACCACCCTTCCGCTGTTGGCCTCCTCAACAAGGCCAAAGCTCACACTGACTGAATGTCTTTAAAAACTATTTACATTTTGCACTACACTCAATTCCTGTAATATTTGTATTTTATATTGTATTTTGTTTATTGTAAATTGGCAACTTATATTTTACTTATTGTACATTTTATTTTAATTGTATTTCACTTAGTATTGCTAGTTTATGTATCCTTAGTATAGTTAGACCACATATTTAAATTTAAGATTCCTATATGTTTACTGTATGCACCTTCCTGCCAAAGCAAATTCCTTGTCTGTGCAAACTTTCATGGCAAATAAATCCCATTCTGATTCTGATTCTGATCCGGTTATGCCCAACACCACCCGTTATGCCCAACACCACCCGTAATGCCCAACACCACCCTTAATGTGAGAGAACGGAATTCCTGACAGACGGGTTTGGAGCAATAATCCTGCCTTCAGGATGGTTTGAATTAAATAATATTTAGTTTAATATTTGAGTATCCCTATAACAGGTATGTGGAGCTTCTTGGAACAAAAGAACCTGTATGTATATATGTTGGTATATATGTGGGTATATATGTTGGTATATATGTTGGTATATATGTTGGTATATATGTTGGTATATATGTTGGTATATATGTTGGTATATATGTTGGTATATATGTATGTATATATGTATGTATATATGTTGGTATATATGTTGGTATATATGTTGGTATATATGTATGTATATATGTGGGTATATATGTTGGTATATATGTGGGTATATATGTGGGTATATATGTTGGTATATATGTTGGTATATACAGTGCCCTCCAAAAGTATTGGAACAGTGAGGCCAATTCCTTTATTTTTGCTGTAGACTGAAAACATTTGGGCTTGACATCAAACGATGAATGTGAAACCAGAGATCAACGTTTCAGCTTTCATTTCCAGGTATTTACATCAGGATCTGATGCACAAATTAGAAAATATCACCTTTTTGTTCGAACCCACCCATTTGTCACGTGAGCAAAAGTATTGGAACATGTGACTGACAGGTGTGTTTTGTTGCCCAGGTGTGTCCTATTACATACATTATTCAATCAATAAATACCACTGAATGTCTACACTCAGGTTCAGATTGGGTAAGATAGGTTTTGTCTATGCAGACTGTATTCAGAGGTGAAAACAACATGAAAACCAGAGCGCTGTCTTTGGGTGAAAAACAAGCAATTGTGAGTCTTAGAGAAGATGGAAAATCAATCAGAGCCATTGCAGAAACATTGGCCATAGCCAGTACAACCATTTGGAATGTCCTGAAGAAGAAGAAAACTACTGGTGTACTAAGTAACAGACGTCGAACAGGTAGACCAAGGAAAACATCAGCAGGTGATGACAGAAACATTGTGAGAGCTGTAAAGAAAGACCCTAAAACAACTGTTAGTGAGATCAGCAACAACCTCCAGATGGCAGGAGTGAAGGTATCACTATCTACTGTTCGCAGAAGACTTCATGAACAAAAGTACAAGGGCTACACCAGAAGATGCAAACCACTCATTAGCAAGAAGAATAGGAAGGCCAGGCTGGAATTTGCCAAAAAGTACAGAGATGAACCTCAAAAATTCTGGGACAAAGTTTTATGGACTGATGAGACAAAGATTAACTTTTACCAAAGTGATGGAAAGGCTAAAGTTTGGAGAAAGAAAGGAACTGCTCATGATCCCAAACACACAAGCTCATCTGTGAAACACGGTGGAGGCAATGTCATGGCTTGGGCTTGCATGGCTTCTTCTGGGACGGGCTCATTAATCTTCATTGAGGATGTAACACATGATGGCAGCAGCAAAATGAACTCGGAAGTCTACAGAAACATTTTGTCTGCCAATTTAAGGAAAGATGCAACCAAACTGATTGGCAGAGCCTTCATCATGCAGCAAGATAACGACCCAAAACACACTGCCAAAACAACAAAGGAGTTCATCAGGGGCAAGAAATGGAAGGTATTAGACTGGCCAAGTCAATCTCCAGACTTAAACCCTATAGAGCATGCATTTTACCTGCTTAAGAGGAGACTGAAGGGAGGAACCCCACAAAACAAACAACAACTGAAAGAGGCTGCAGTGAAAGCCTGGGAAAGCATCAAAAAGGAAGAATGCAAAAGTTTGGTGACGTCAATGGGTCACAGACTTGCTGCAGTTATTGAAAGCAAAGGATTTGCAACTAAATATTAAGTCTTATTCACTTAAATATGTTTTAAGTATATCTGTTCCAATACTTTTGATCACATGACAAATGGGTGGATTCAAACAAAATGTGATATTTTCTTAGTTGTGCATCAGATCCTGATGTAAATACCTGGAAATAAAAGCTGAAACGTTGATCTCTGGTCTCACGTTCATTATTTGATGTCAAGCCCAAATGTTTTCAGTCTACAGCAAAAATAAAGGAATTCGCCTCACTGTTCCAATACTTTTGGAGGGCACTGTATGTGGGTATACATGTTGGTATATATGTTGGTATACATGTTGGTATATATGTTGGTATATATGTGGGTATATATGTTGGTATATATGTATGTATATATGTGGGTATATATGTTGGTATATATGTGGGTATATATGTGGGTATATATGTTGGTATATATTTTCTATACAGTGTGTCTTTTGTATCTATGGGACTGGTATTTTACAAGGTCGAGATGAACTGTGGATAAGAGGTAGAGGGATTTTCCATTCTGTCATATCAATGACAGAATAATTATTTCACTTTATAGATGTCCATTCTAATGATATAAATTAAATTAATATTATAACAGATTCAGATAACTTCCCAATAATTAATTAATGGATGTGGTTTGTGTTCAGGAAAGACAGTCTTTATTGAGTGTTGGAGCAAAACTACCAGAATGTTGAAAAACCTGTTCTTGAAATACATAACGTGCAAATACAACATAACATACAACACATACATACATTACATATATATAAACACGGTCTGAAGATAGGCATTTTACAATTTGCTTTTCCTCGATACTTGTTTTAGTAATCCACATCCAGGTAACGTGTTGGTTTCCTAAACTGTCTGGACAGCAGCCCTCTGCACAGCCGTGCTAACTGAGTACTGGTCATGCTCTGTGGGACATTTATCACAGGTTTTATCTGTGGTTTTATTGTGTGATAGTATTAAGCTCATATTTACCTGGAGATTTGCTGGAGAGGGATTTCACCACCAACATCAGATCTGAAGATAAATGAGAGAGAAAAAACAAGTCTGCAACCAATGGATTTTTCCAGATTTGACAGCTATAATTGTATGTGCATGGTTTCTGTTTCTCAGACAGCTGGCTTTGTCTGTCCTATGTGTTTTAACATGCTGGATTCAGATACTCACCCATTCCCCTACTAACACACACACAGCAAGTAAGTTTCATTTTCCTTTCCTGGTCCGTTTCTCAGCTGAACAGGGTTACGGCCCCGCCCCCTCTGCTGACAGGGAAAGGATATTTGATATCAAACAGTCATTTGGTTAACAGACAGGAGAAGAAGCTCTTGAACGGGTATGTATGTTGAGAATGTTCACTTTGTGTTTGTATTTACTCTGCATTGCATTTTACATCCAAAAAGATCTGAAGTTTCAAGTGTATGTGCCCTTAGTACCGAGTACAGAAAACCTGTTATTCTAGGAGACACTGGGTATGAGGAAGACAGGAGGAGATGTGGAGATCAGTCACGGAAGAAACTATTCACATCAAATATGTCCATAAGAATAATTTAAATATGATTATAACTTCTATAGCATTATGATAGGATATTCCATATGGAGATCATGATTACAAACTGAGAGACATAGAGTGTTAGGTGCATAAAGAAATAGATAAAGTAAGTGTGTTTGTGTAGAAAAAATTGATTAAAATTATGTTGTGTGTTTCTGATAGAGTAGGTCAGAGGCTGTTGTTGATGTAAAGTTACACACAGGTCATGTATTCCCTTTGATCTCTCTCTTCTCAGCACAGTGACAGTCTAACCCTAACAGTGATGTTCATTGAGGTTCTGATTCCAAATGTCCAAACTCAACTTAAATCATTACTAACAAGCCCTGTCTAATCGTGCCGTGTCAGTTATATGGCTGTTATGAAGTACAAAGTACCTTTATAGTGTGTTTATTGAACCTGATTGTAGTCTGGGCAACCCAGGCAACTGGGAGGAACGGGGGATGGTGGAGGGGACAAAATATGATCTGGAAACTATGAGATCAAAAATACATTTTATTTCTCTCTTCCTTTCAGAGGTAAACAATGTCAAAGATCAAAACCCTGAATGAGATTGAACACCTGAAGTCTTGTGGCTATGGCGTGCCTTGGCCCAGACATGGCCTGCATCTACTCTACTGGTTCTGCAACGACTACGTCTTCTTCGACAACAACAGAGACCTAGTGGCATTAGAACATCCCGAAACTGAAAATTTTGGCTTCCACTTGTTTTATAATCGACCAGAGGATGACGGTTATCCACTGCTCCCAGGCATCAACATTCCTTATTATGAAGTGGGCAACTTGTTTTTCCCAGGAGCTAATGACCTGCCTGATGATGTGTTGTCAAACTTCACTGAAGAAGATCACCACAGCAACATGGATCGCATCATCATAAGCATTTACCCAGACAGGGAAGTAGATAAGGTTTATGTAACCCAGCATCATGGTGAGATTGGGTTTGATCGTCAGAACACCTTCTGCATCAGTAAAGGTTTAGTGAGGACCATCAGTAACCTGGATCTGGAGGATGGCCTGCTGAGGCGGGTGGGCTACCGCTCGAAAACAAAGTCATCGCCCAACCTGCCAAATTACCATCCCTCCCACCTGCTTTCATACACAGAGACGGCCAGAGAGCCTGCTGTTGCTCAGACACGCATCCCCATCAGTCCTGAGAGCAGAGGCGGGAGGAGCCTAGGTGGCGGTGAGAGAGAACTGAGAGATGACAAGCCAGAGAGGACCTGCAACTGTGTCATACTGTAGACTAGACCAGAGTGCAGCAGCTGGCTGTGGAGTCGGTTTCACCTGGAAAATGATGGACTGATATTTACATCCCACGGTTTTCATTCCAAACACAATTGCTCCCTTGTGTTTAGTGAATTGATTTTGTATCAAATGTAAATGAATAAATGTAAACTAAACATGAAGTACTTTCTCTCCTGTTGGTGCCGTCTCTATCTACATATTTTATCTGTCTTTTAGCTCATTTTCCCTCATTTCCGTCCATGACTTTTGCTCTCTGATGAACCACCAACGAGTTCCACACAACAAACTGTCATCGGGCATGGACTCATTCATCAGAGTTGAAGAACACTTTCCTAAATTATGATGGTTTTAGGGCCAGTAAAAGTTACGTCAACGCATTTTTGGAGCTCTGTGAATCTTTTCTTTTTGGTAGCGCGCCCAACCTCAGCCTCTCAGCGACTTTTAGTTTGTCCCAATGTAGTCGCTACAACGGTGCTGATGAGAACGACTTGGGGAAACTAAAATCATTATTTCATGTTCAACATGTCATGTTCAGGATAGGAGACTGGTCTAAATTGTGAGAATTTTTCAGACCCTACCCAGTGAATGGCCTGCACATTCAGACGGGTAAATAGTTATATTGTTATCAATGTTCTTAAATGTGTGTAATCAGACCTTCATAAACAGGTTTGACAACTATAATTGTATGTGCATGGTTTCTGTTTCTCAGACAGCTGGCTTTGTCTGTCCTATGTGTTTTAACATGCTGGATTCAGATACTCACCCATTCCCCTACTAACACACACACAGCAAGTAAGTTTCATTTTCCTTTCCTGGTCCGTTTCTCAGCTGAACAGGGTTACGGCCCCGCCCCCTCTGCTGACAGGGAAAGGATATTTGATATCAAACAGTCATTTGGTTAACAGACAGGAGAAGAAGCTCTTGAACGGGTATGTATGTTGAGAATGTTCACTTTGTGTTTGTATTTACTTTGCATTGCATTTTACATCCAAAAAGATCTGAAGTTTCAAGTGTATGTGCCATTAGTACCGAGTACAGAAAACCTGTTATTCTAGGAGACACTGGGTATGAGGAAGACAGGAGGAGATGTGGAGATCACACACGGAAGAAACGATTCACATTAAATATGTCCATAAGAATAATGTTAAATATGATCTTAACTTCTATAGCATTATGATAGGATATTCCATATGGAGATTAAGATTACAAACTGAGAGACATAGAGTGTTAGGTGCATAAAGAAATAGATTAAGTAAGACTGTGTGTTTGTGTAGAAAAATTGGATTAAAATGATGTTGTGTGTTTCTGATAGAGCAGGTCAGAGGCTGTTGTTGATGTAAAGTTACACACAGGTCATGTTTTCCCTTTGATCTCCCTCTTCTCAGCACAGTGACAGTCTACCCTAACAGTGATGTTCATTGAGGTTCTGATTCCAAATGTATGTTTAACAGTATGACTCAACTCAAATCATAACTAACATGCCATGTTTAATTCTGCTGTGTCAGTTATATGGCTGTTATAAAGTACAAATAACCTTTACAGTGTTTATTGAACCTGATTGTAGTCCGGACAACCCACGCAACTGGGAGGAACGGGGAATAGTGGAGGGGACAATAGATGATTTAGAAACAATGGGCCTCATTCTCGAACAGTTTCTTCTGAATTGTTTCTTACGGGCTTCGGAAAAACAACGTAAGAAAAAGACATCTGCCAAATTCACGAACGATTAAAAAAGTGTTCCTACGCAGCAGAAGTTTTCTGAGCTGTGCTCCCCGGGAAGAGTTTTCTTAAGTTGAAAGCGCGTCCTCGTGCTCCTGAATTTGCATACATACACGCCCCGACAGCTCCTTATAAGGGCACGCAACAGCAGTGACGTGTCCAACAGTGTGCACACTAAGCAAGGTTAATTATCATAATTATTTAAATCCGAGGATGTCTGTTATGGCAAGCTGTGTTATCATTTAACCAATGAATTGTTGATATCTAGAATTTGAATTGTTGATATCCAGAATTTAATTCTTTATATCCAAAATTCGAATTCTTGATATACAAAATGCAATTCTTGATATACAAAATTCGAATTCTTGATATCCAAAATGCAATTCTTGATATCAAGAATTCGAATTTTGGATATCAAGAATTCATTGGTTAAATGATAAAACGGTTTGCCATAGTCTGCAGAGTTGATGTGAACGCAATCACCAAAGATTTTTTATAACTTTATTAACACTTCAAACACGGAGAGTTTTCTTAAATGCATTCCTTGTATCCTTGTGGTTTTTTAAGGAATCGAATTTGAGACAACTCTGGCAGATTTAAGACTGCTATTTTGAGTTCGAAAAGTCTTCTTGAGTTCAGAACAAATCCCAGATGAGAAAACTTTCATGAGAATCTTTTCCTAAATCCAATTCAGAAGAAATTCCTTCTTAAATTCTTCTTAACTGCTTTCGAGAATGAGGCCCAATGAGATCAAAAGGGTATTTTATTTATCTCTCTTCTTTCAGAGGTAAACAATGTCAAAGATCAAAACCCTGAATGAGATTGGGCAGCTGGAGTCATCTGGCTATGGCGTGCCCTGCCCCAGACATGGCTTACACCTACTCTACTGGTTCTGCAACGACTACGTCTCCTTCGACAACAACGGAGACCTAGTGGTATCAGAACACCCCAAAGGGAAAAAGTATGGCTTCCACTGGTTTGGTAACCATGGCGAGGATGACGGTCAACTCCTCCCACAACAGAACACTCCTTACTTTGAGGTGGGAAACCTGTTTGCCCCAGGAGCTGGAGACCTGCCTGAGTATGTGAGGTTAAACTTAAGACGTGACAGTAACCTCAGCAACATGGATCGCATCATCATAAGCCTCCGCTCACAGTTGATAGTGGACAAGGTGTACGTAACCCAGCACATAGACAGGTCCAAGTTCGATCGTCAGAACACCTTCTGCATCAGTAAAGGGTTAGTGTTGATCCTCCGTAACCTGGATCTGGAGGACGGGCTGCTGTGGCAAGTTGGCTACTCCTCCCAGACAACTGTGTCACACGTTCGCCCTGCCCAGCTGCCCCGCCCTGCCCAGCTGCCCCGCCCCGCCCCACTGCCCCGCCCCGCCCCGCTGCCCTGCCCCAGGGGGTCTGGCCGGGCGAGATATGATGACTCATGGAGCTCTGGAGACAGCAGAGGAGGGTGGAGGCCAGTGGACGATGTTGTCATCAGGATGCCACATGAGAGTGTACGGCCAGAGAAGTGTTGCAACTGTGTGATTTTGTAGTCTGGACCAGAGTGATGAAGGGGGCTTAAGAAGCCCTGGAGGCCCACCTCTTCCAGCTCCACCTGGAGGCCCACCTCTTCCAGCTCCACCTGGAGGCCCACCTCTTCCAGCTCCACCTGGAGGCCCATTTCTTCCAGCTTCCAGCTCCACCTGGAGGCCCACCTCTTCCAGCTCCACCTGGAGGCCCACCTCTTCCAGCTCCACCTGGACTCTTTGCTCAGCCTCAGGGACTCAAAGATGCACTTAGCAGAGCTTTACTTGTGATACCTGTGAAACCTTTATGTTCTGCACTTTGTAATTGAGATCAGGTGTTGTAGTACCCGTATGCACACTGCACCAACACAATTATTTATAATGTTGCACTGAAGATATGCTGCTGTTCTTGGTGCACTGTACTATGATATACTGTTGCTGACATGCTGTTGTTGCACTGTTGCTGAGTTAGTGTTAAACCGTGCCCGGTAGCTGAGATTACTTAGCATTGTGGCTGGTGAATACATTCCATGTCTTGACTCTACACTCCGAAATATTATTAGAAATACGGACTTCTGATAATTGATTTCCTGCTGTACTTTCTGTACGTACATTTTGTATAATGCTTTAAAAAAACTGCTATAAGAATAAAATGTAAGGTGTTGTAAATGTTGATGACCTTAAAAATGAAACCTCAATCAAATCATTGTTCCTATTTTAAAAGATCGACTTTTTAAAATATATAGGCTATTTCTTGTTGGCTTTATTTGTTTCGCAATGAGCCGTAAATCGTATTCTTACTCCAATTACAAGGACATTTTCAAATAAAGAGATCTTGGAGGACAATAGCTGGAGTATTTACTTCATTTATTCAAAGCAATATCGGTCATGAGCTGTGTAGTTTGGCATCCAGTCGTGAACGATCAGTGGCCTACAAAATAAACGAACTACAAATCTACGGTATTTCCGAGCTAAGAAATAATGACGTCATCCACTTGCGCCAGACTTAAGGAAGCATGGCTGGAATTGTGACAAACGGATCTGTACCAAAACATGCTTCTTTATCAACTTTACAGTCTTTGAATGGACTTTTTGCCATTTATAAAAAGGAAGGACCAACGTCTGCAGATGTGTTGAACTCATTAAAAGAAGCACTCCTCAAAGGTAGCCAGCAATTACTTTTGATTAGCGTTGTATTAGTTCTTGTTACTGTAGTAGCTAACTCTAGCTGGCTTGCTAGCTGCAGTGCAGTGTGCAACTGCATGCTATGTTAGCAAAGACAATGCGATGCTGGGGAAAATTCCAAATCTCTAACGCAAGCTACTTGGTAGCTTGTTTCATTACCTATTATCATATTATTATGACTTAACTTTTTTTGGGAAGTTCTAGCTATGTTTCAACTTTATTATAGATTTGCCAAGTTTTAATTACCCAAGTTTTCTTGCGTTCCTTCGGGGGAAAACAGCCTGATGAAATACGGTGTCATTCTGTGCGCCGTAGCCGAATTGAATGCTTTTCCACTCGTCTATTGTAGCATCATAGACTAGTCTTCTATACACTGTTACGCTGTTAGCCTACTGGAATTAGTCATTGGAACACTTATGTGGTAATGTTGAATGTGTATTGCCCTGCGCGAGCCACCTTCAGTGTTGGTTTGGGCGGCACTTCCACTCACAACCGAACCGACAGGCAATTCTAGGCACAATGTCACAACCCTAGAGCTGTCGAGCTAACTAACGAAAATCAAGGTTTATTCCAGCAGGACTACAGTTGTTACTAGAGGTGTAACAATATATCGTGGAACAATATATCGCAATACCAAAATTGTACAATATGTATCATAGAGTTGCTGCTACCTACTTTGCACCTGCGTCATGTGTGCATTCATTGCATTCGAAATCGCTTGACTGAGTTAACTACATTGTATGTACAACAAAGAAAATTATTGAAACTGTTAAATGTTTTGTAAATAAATCTGTTAATTGAATTTTTTTACCAAAAAATGCTGTTCAAAATATCGTGATATGTATTGTATCGAACACCCAGTATCGTAATACATAACAAATCGTGAGCTGAGTATCTTTACACCCCTAGTTGTTACAGCACACTTTGATTGATGGTAGCCTACCATCACAAACACCGTGTTTGTGGATGCTATATGTTGAGTTAGGGTTGTGGTGGTCATTTGAATTTGCTTTATTTTAAGGCTTGTTACAAACCATAACAAGTTTGTATGGTTTCTTACTATATGATAAAAGAAAGAAAAAATAACACATTTCATGAATTTGCATCAGAGGCAGGTGTTAAAAACCCTAATCCCCGCAAGAGGAAGAAACAAGATCTGAAAATAGGCCATGGAGGTACTCTGGACAGCGCTGCCTCGGGTGTTCTCGGTGAGTTCCTCCTAGAAACTAGGATCAATATGAAGGATGAGACACAGGCAACATGATGGGGCCACTAGCTTTGGCTCTGATTCTGCATTACTGCACAGTGAATGGCAAGGTTACCCTTAAGCTAATTTAGGGTTGGTTGCTGTAGGTTACGAGCTGACGCTGGTCCGATGAACATCATCACATGATTTGTTCTGACAACGTTTTTTTCTCAAACTTAATATTCAACTTAGCTCATCTGTAGGGAGTCTTCCATTTACTCACTCACATGAATACCCATATAGTCTCCGGTTCCATAACATGATTTTCCAAACCAAAAGTGTGAACTTTTAGATGTATTCAAACTTGTTAGCGCCATCTATTGGTTGGTTAAAAAACATTGTCTGTTTCAGTCGTTGGGATAGGGAACGGTACGAAGATGCTCAGTACAATGTTGGCTGGCTCTAAGGTGAGTGGTCCTTTTCAGTATCAATACAAAACACTCAGATGAATGCATGTGTGTATATATACAGGCTAGTGATGGGCAGGCCCAAACGGAATACGTGGGCACAGAATTCCGACGAAAACCTGTGGATTTTCAAGTAGAATGCATTGGTCTGAGGCAAAATGTAAATACACTTTTTAACTCATATTACGTCTATTATTAAAATGTTAGCCAAGAATGCTAAGAATTGAAAAGGAAACATTTATCGACCAAAATTACAGCAAGAGACAGGGCCAGGGAGTTTTCAGCCGATCTTTATGAGGATGGATCAATAGTTTTTTGCAAAGTCTGTCAACATTCAATCAACCATATTCGCGTCTAACTGTTGTTGAACATCTTTCGGGCGCTCCGACATAAGAACAGGAAGGCTAGCGGAATTCCGCAGATTTCCGCAGATTTTCAGTCTGAATAACCGCAGAAAATGCAAAAAAAATCAGCGTATTACATTTGGGCCTGGTGATGGGTCTGTGCATAATGCTGTAATACTGGGTCAAATTCAGCTTCTGTCCTCAGAAATACAGAGCGGTCGGTGAGTTGGGGAAAGCCACAGACACCCTGGATGCCACCGGCAGTGTGGTTCACCAGGAGAAATATGGTGAGGAACTCGGGGAGGACAGAGGGGTGGAGCAGGGTCCCAGGTCAGCACAGAGGGGTGGAGCAGGGTCCCAGGCCAGCACAGAGGGGTGGAGCAGGGTCCCAGACCAGCACAGAGGGGTGGAGCAGGGTCCCAGGCCAGCATAGAGGGGTGGAGCAGGGTCCCAGGCCAGCACAGAGGGGTGGAGCAGGGTCCCAGGCCAGCACAGAGGGGTGGAGCAGGGTCCCAGGCCAGCACAGAGGGGTGGAGCAGGGTCCCAGGGCAGCACAGAGGGGTGGAGCAGGGTCCCAGGGCAGCACAGAGGGGTGGAGCAGGGTCCCAGGGCAGCACATAGGGGTGGAGCAGGGTCCCAGGGCAGCACAGAGGGGTGGGGATAGTCCAGGCCTGCTGGGATGTGTCTGCTTGTAAACAGTGTTCAGAGCCACGGTGCTTGATGGAGACCAGGGAGAGGTGTGTGGACAGCTCAGTGGCAGAGCGTCTGTGAGTCTCCCTCTGTGAGTCTCCCTCTGTGAGTCTCCCTCTGTGAGTCTCCCTCTGTGAGTCTCCCTCTGTGAGTCTCCCTCTGTGAGTCTCCCTCTGTGAGTCTCCCTCTGTGAGTCTCCCTCTGTGAGTCTCCCTCTGTGAGTCTCCCTCTGTGAATCTCCCTCTGTGAGTCTCCCTCTGTGAATCTCCGTGTCTCCTCAGATCACATCACCCAGGAGCTGCTGCAGGACAAGCTGAAGATCTTCACTGGTGACATCATGCAGGTCCCACCTCTGTGAGTCTGTGTGCCTCTGGGAGTGAGTCAGTCTGCCTCTAGTAGTGAGTCAGTCACTGTGGTGACATGGATTCAAATTACTGGCTTATTTGGACTGAAATAGAATTATCCCTTTCTTGTAAACACCTTTGTGCGAATAATTGCGGTCCGACTACGATCCGATCCACACCCCGAGATAACTTGATCCGAGTCGGTTGATAATTCAGACATGGCATGCTTGTAAACGGTGAATTGGACTATGAACTGGACTCTGCGTCTTTGCGCATGCTTGAGATCCCGCTGCCATCCCTCCCAGGTTGTGACCTGGAAGTCGAAAAAGACGATAAGTTATCACTGCCGTGAGCCGGCCCGGCAGAAACAAACGTGATCCAATGACTCCAATAGCGCTGTTTGCATTCGCAGTACTTCACCTTGCTCTCCGTTCACCGTCTTTCTCGAAATGTTGATGTAGTTTTTGTTGGTAGTGGTGAAGAGGTCAAGCGGAAAGGGCTGTATCACGACTAGTTGTAATGAAAACAGCACCATGTATCGTACTGGGATATGACATGCTTTCAGCCAATGATTCGGTTTATTCACTGCCATATATATTAGGATAAAAGCAGTTGCCCCAAACTTAATATTATCCGAATAAAGCTAGATTCGACGTGTTACCATCATGGAATTGCACTGATTGTGCCTCAATGAGTCAGTTTGCCTCTAATAGTGAGTCAGTGTGCCTCAAGGAGTCAGTTTGCCTCTAATAGTGAGCCAGTGGTCCTCTGGGAAGGTGTAAGGTTAGTAAATAGAATGATCTCCTGCCTCTTTTTCTTGGGATACTTGTGACACTAAACTGTAGTCTCTCTGAGACAGCTCTGGTCAGGCAGAAGATATGGACGGATCCCTGACCTCTGACCTCTGGGGTTCTTCCAGTTACTCTGCGCTGAAGAAGGATGGCAAGCGTCTGTCTGTCCTGCTGAAGCAGGGCCACGAGGTGGAGGCCAAGCCCGCCCGGCCCGTCACCGTCCACAACATCTCCCTGCTGGACTTTCAGCCGCCTGTCTTCACCCTGGGTCTGTCTCTCCACCACAGCTGTGTCGTGACCGGGCTCCCACACGCTCTCATCTAACCAAACACTTTCTGTTGTCCAGATATCGAGTCTGGGGGTGGATTCTACGTGAGAAGCTTGGTGGACGATCTTGGAAAAGGTGCAGAAGTCATAATCTACATTTGTACATTATGTTATCATATTTGTGTTATAATATATTGTATCATATATTTGTGTGTCTCCGCCCCCAGCACTGGCGTCTTGCGCCCATGTCAAGGAGCTGGTCCGGACCAAGCAGGGCCAGTTCACCCTGGACCTCTGTCTGAGGGAGGAGCAGTGGACCCTGCAGCACCTCCTCCAATCACTGCAGCCCTGCCCGGGGTCAGGGGTCAACGGAGAGACTGTGAACCTGTCCACTCCCGTTCCTATCCTGGGGGTGGAGGCGGGCCCAGATCAGAGAGGGGATCTGTAGTTCTGCTGCAGTCCTTGATGTGCTGTGTAACTTGCGGTCAGAGCCGGGTTACAGAGTAGCTGTGTCCAGGGTGGGAGCAGAGTTGGTGAGGAAAGGAGGGTTAGGGAGGAGAGAAGGGTGAGACTAGGGTGAGGGAAGAGAGAAGGGTGAGACTAGGGTGAGGGAGGAGAGAAGGGTGAGACTAGGGTGAGGGAGGAGAGAAGGGTGAGACTAGGGTGAGGGAGGAGAGAAGGGTGAGACTAGGGTGAGGGAAGAGAGAAGGGTGAGACTAGGGTGAGGGAGGAGAGAAGGGTGAGACTAGGGTGAGGGAGGAGAGAAGGGTGAGACTAGGGTGAGGGAGGAGAGAAGGGTGAGACTAGGGTGAGGGAGGAGAGAAGGGTGAGACTAGGGTGAGGGAGGAGAGAAGTGGCAGGATTTGGAGACAGGGCCAGGTGAAAACATGTCATCACCTGGTCCCAGGATGGTGGTGTACCTCCACCTCTGAGCTCAGGCTCTGAGCTCCGGTTCTGAGCTCCGACCTGTTAACACGGCTCTCTGCCCTCGCAGCTTAACCTTCAGCTCAGCCTGCAAAGGCTGCTCCTGTGTCTTAGTTACAGCATGTTGTTTTCTCCAGGGTGGTGTCCTCATCTGTAGACACCATTTCTGTTCCCCAGCAACATGGAGGAGGAGGAGGAGGAGGGGGAGGAGGGGCAGGTCAAGAGCGAGCCTGTGACCTGGAAGCGGCTCACTAACCAGCTGCTGTTCCTACTGGACTCCAAGCTTCGTGCCTGAACGTGATATTGTTGTTTTATTTGATGATATATTCAATGTTTAAACAGTGTTATCATCTGTGATTGTAAGATGTTTAATACAAGGTTTCATTCCTAAGTCAGGTAGGATGTGTGCTTTGTACACTTCAGTTTAACGTCAACACTCTGACTCCTGGGAAAGGAGAGGACAGAATTATGTCTGTATTATTTTTAAGTTGCTGTGGTAACGACACCATTTTGGTGAGACATAATTGATTGTTCTTTTGATTCAATTTGTTTTCATATGAAACAGAAGTCCAGATGAAGCATTTATGTCGGTTTGAAATGTCCCTTTGCTTACACTGGTCCAGACATACTAATCCTAATTTTATTACATTAAATCCACTTTATGGCTCTGGATTACTTTTTTAAATGATCTGGCACAAGAGAAAGCTATTTGTTGTTTAGAGGGGGAACTTTACAGATCTGTTCGTCCATGTGAGTTTTACTGGAATAATCCCATAGCCCTAGTCCTGTAGGATGTGAGTTTTACTGGAATATCCCATAGCCCTAGTCCTGGAAGTTTAAACTGGATCCACCTCAACACCTTGTTGACCCTAGCCTGTAAACGGTATAGCTTTTGTTTACCAAGTTAGGAACCCCAGGTATCGAATATGTAGTGAGGACTGTAGTGGCGGTTCTAGACACATTTTACTGGGGGGGGCAAGGGGGGCCCAGTGTTTAATCAGAGGGGCACATTAAAAAACGGAAACAAATTATATTTAAACATTACTTAATTTTGCTTTACATTAAAATCATACAAACGGCTCTGGCTCTCCCTCTTCCAGCTCTCTCAATACCTTGATATGTTTCTCTAACTTTTTTATTTACTCTGGCAAAAAAAGGCTGCAATGTCCATTCCTTGTTTCATGATGATTACTAGAAAAAGAAAACGTGTTAAAACATTTTGGGGAATTTATTCAGTCAGGGGGGCCAAAGGGGGGGGCTAGGGACATTTTTTACAGGGGCACTGGCCCCCCAGGGGCACTGGCCCCTGTCAGCCCCCGTGTAGAACCGCCCCTGAGGGACTGGCTAGCTGTGTATGCTACCCTCATCCCAAACCAGGGGCGTAGCCACGGGTAGTCACAGGCCTACCCAATTTTTTCCAAGGCCTACCCAAAAACGAAAATATTTCCGAAAAACTATGCACCGGGTGCACATCGCAAAGTAAATATGAAAAAAAAAAAAAATGAAAAGATGCCTAACCATTTTTTCTAGGCCTACCCAAAAATATTTTTCTGGCTACGCCCTTGTCCCAAACACAACTAAGACAGACTCTTCACACCTATAACTGACACTTATGATGCTAGTGATTAGTATTGAATGGAAAATGATATTCAAATATTATAGGAACTATTATAGATGCAGATATTGGAGCATAATGGCATAGCTACATTAACATGTATCAAAGTGACACTGGAATGGATTTTAACAGAGAAACAGGTTCACCACTAGGGGGCGCTCCTCCAGGCTGTTGCGCCTCAGTCCAGACTAGTCCAGGTTAGAGAAGGTCATGGTCATGGTCTCCAGCAAACCCAACCGACACACAGTTACATACTAACACAGCTCACCACAACTCTAACTCGACACCAGAATGTTAGAAATTCAAGGTTATCTTTATTGCCCCAGAAGGGGAAAAGGTGTTGCAGCCAGGATTCACATGAGAACAGAAAGCAAAGGACAACAACACAATACAACCACAGAGCAAGTACCTGAACATGGAGATTCATACCAAATGCAAGTAAGAGAATCGTCAATTTGCAAAGTATAGGATCTATCCTCTGATGAGAACGACGCCTCTACAACATGCCACAATCAACAACTACCATCGCAGCCTCCCTCCCGCCATCTCCTCAGGGGAACCACATGTTGTCATGATCGCAGCACAATGTGTTCGGCTGCTCTGTCGGGGCCCCTTCCTTAATTAGCAGCAGCCACTGCAATGCGCCACGCGCAGACATATGGCTCAGCCCTACCATCAACCCCTACTGGAACCCACAAACAGGATGACTCAGTCACTATCTGGTCTCCACGCACCCTGCCAGCTCTCGACAAATTGAAGCCTTTGTTAACTTGAACTGTGGCTGACTGACAGTCACATTAAGGCCAGTAACCACAGTTTTTGTGAGGTTCAACGACATATGTAATTAATAGGTCAGGGATAGTTTTGTTGTTGTTGAGGGGGGCAACATTTAAATGATGAATGATGTGTGTTGTTTTACTGAGGTCTGAAAGCCCTGTAGCCCGCCTCATGGCAGGGGCGGAGGTCTGAAAGCCCTGTAGCCCGCCTCATGGCAGGGGCGGAGGTCTGAAAGCCCTGTAGCCCGCCTCATGGCAGGGGCGGAGGTCTGTTTTCAGATGTGGGTGGGACAGCTTTTTAATAACTGGGGATGCAACCGTTAAACATAATTTGATTAATAAAGTTTGTGTGTGTGTGGAGGGGGGGGGTACTTTACTGTGCCAGGTAGCTGAGATGTTTTTATGTTGCTTTGGATAAAAGCGCTCAGGTCACAGTAGAAAGAAATGTGTCTCCCTTTGGAATACAGGTTAGCGTTTGTAGTTTTGCATAGTGGCGCACATAATAAGAGTATGGCAGCTGCGAGTATATGGTGACCTCTTATATATTGAGATTGTCAAAATAAATAAAATCCCTTCAATGGAATAGGTTCTGAAATAGTAGGCTATTGTTACAATGCCAGCCTATCTGTTTGGTCAGCCTTAAACACACGCTATCTTACAACTCAAGTTATTTTAATTCAACGTTTTCTACTCTTACAGGATTGTGAGAAAAAGTTTATTTATCCTTGCTCCAGCCTCCAGCTCAGACTATGATCTGATAAGAATGGCGTTTTAAATGCCGCATTGAAGACGTCTTCTCTTTTCTTAACTGTGTCTTTAAACTGGTACAAGTTTCTGCGCACATGCGTACAGCGGTCTTTAGAGTTTTCTTCAACCTGAGGAGCTGCTAGCCGTTAGCCGCTAACAAGCCCAGCACTGGCTAGCTACTCTGCTAGTGTGGATACACAAGACCCGCTGCTAGCTAAAGTGCGCCGCATAGTTGTTTTTCCGAATGGATTAAATGGAAGCGCCACAACACCAAAGGCCTAAACATCACCTTAACGAGGGCCTGTAAATAGATTGGACAACAATGACTAAACCTTGCATTTATGAAGACTTGCTAAATCCCCCCTCGCCAAGACCACCAGCAACAACATCGCTGTTATTGACTACTGCTGCAATCCAGATATGATTCCGGGGCCACAATTGAAAAGGACTTTAAGTCCTTTTGTTCACTTTAAATGTTGACAAGATCATATGGTGGCGCACATATCTGTGGGACTACTGCACCACAATCGAATCCTTTATGACCAAACCATAAGCTAATTGACGGTGGAATTGTTTACGCGTTAAAATGGCTGCTGAAATGTAGGTTTGGTTGAGAATCATCTTCAGTAAGATGTAGTAAATGTTGCCACAATGTTTCTTTCTTGAAGTATAAGTGGAAATTTGGGACAATGCGTCGCCTTCAACGTTTTTGCAGTATTACTCGCTGAACTGATTTTTCCACCCGTAACTGCAGGAGGCAGAGTGAAGGGAATTTATTTTATGAATACAGTTCAATTCGTGAGCTGTCATCTTTTACGTCTATTTATTTTTTAGTTTAACATGTTTGCTGTCAAATAGCTTTTCTGTGTGCTCTAGATGCAGTAGTTTATATCCAATTGATTATGCAAAGCATTCAAAAAACATTCACCACCACTACCCTGAATCAGACCACCGGTTAAACAACCTGAGGTAGCACGAAACCAAGACTTACCAAATTGAGGCCTTGGTCTTTTGACTTTTTCAAAAGGTAAAATGGATGCTGGGAAAACATGTTGGACTGCTTCGTTCCCTGTCAGAGCCAGGCAGAGCCTAGACAGCGGACCGCAGGGGATCAGGCAGGGCCGAGACAGCGGACTGCGGGGTATCAACAGATACTTGCTGCTGTATGTTTTGTTCTACTTTGTGCTCTTCACACACGCCTCCCCGAAAAATTCTTGTGATAAAAACTGCCTGTCTGGGAAGTGTGTCAATGGGACATGTATCTGCGACCCAGGATGGGTCGGTGATCAATGCCAGCACTGCCAAGGAAGATTCAAGTAAGTTGTCTGTTTTGTAGCAGTTCCTTGTTGTAGCGATGTTTACAGCAGCAACAACCGTGATACGTCTGTAGGTACATACATGACATGTAGCTATAATCATAAACGGTTAAATCTCTTTAAAAAATGTGTGCAGGAACTGATCCTGGAAGCAACACGAACAAGCTTGACTTGCATCATCACAGACAAAGTATGAGCTAAAATCAGACTATCCCAGGGTTGATCTGTGTTCCAGTACTTGTTCCAAAGATATGGGCTAAAACACGTTGTAGTTTATGTCACCCTTAACCTTACTTCACTTGTGTTTTCTAAAATACATGTTTAGAATGGCTTGTGTGTAGATGGATGAGTCTGATTACATGGATCATTCCTCCTCCGGTATCCTGGAGCTCAGCACCCCAGTCTCCCTGGTGCTTGGGCTGGGAGCTGTAAGGACCAGTCAGCCCTGGAGATCACCAGGATGTCTGCCTAATGTGGCAGTGTGGTGTGGGCCAGGGAGGAGAGGCAGGGCTGGGCTGGAAGGAGATGCAGGGCTGGGCCAGGGAGGAGAGGCAGGGCTGGGCCATGGAGGAGAGGCAGGGCTGGGCCATGGAGGAGAGGCAGGGCTGGGCCAGGGAGGAGATGCAGGGCTGGGCTAGGGAGGAGATGCAGGGCTGGGCTAGGAGGAGATGCAGGGCTGGGCTAGGAGGAGATGCAGGGCTGGGCTAGGGAGGAGATGCAGGGCTGGGCCAGGGAGGAGATGCAGGGCTGGGCCAGGGAGGAGATGCAGGGCTGGGCCAGGGAGGAGATGCAGGGCTGGGCCATGGAGGAGATGCAGGGCTGGGCCAGGGAGGAGAGGCAGGGCTGGGAGGAGAGGCAGGGCTGGGCCATGGAGGAGATGCAGGGCTGGGCCATGGAGGAGATGCAGGGCTGGGCTGGGAGGAGATGCAGGGCTGGGCTGGGAGGAGATGCAGGGCTGGGCCAGGGAGGAGAGGCAGGAATGGGCCAGGGAGGAGATGCAGGGCTGGGCTGGGAGGAGATGCAGGGCTGGGCTGGGAGGAGATGCAGGGCTGGGCCATGGAGGAGATGCAGGGCTGGGCTGGGAGGAGATGCAGGGCTGGGCTGGGAGGAGATGCAGGGCTGGGCCATGGAGGAGATGCAGGGCTGGGCCATGGAGGAGATGCAGGGCTGGGCCAGGGAGGAGAGGCAGGGCTGGGCCATGGAGGAGAGGCAGGGCTGGGCCAGGGAGGAGATGCAGGGCTGGGCTGGGAGGAGATGCAGGGCTGGGCCAGGGAGGAGATGCAGGGCTGGGAGGAGAGGCAGGGCTGGGCTGGAAGGAGAGGCAAGGCTGGGCTGGGAGGAGATGCAGGGCTGGGCTGGGAGGAGATGCAGGGCTGGGCCAGGGAGGAGAGCAGTCTGCAGTCACTGTAGAAGGACAGAGAAAGATGTATAGTAGAGTGGGGAGAGAGAGGTGTACAGTAGAGAGGAGGGGAGAGAGAGGTGTACAGTAGAGAGGAGGGGAGAGAGAGAGGTGTACAGTAGAGAGAGGGGAGAGAGAGGTGTACAGTAGAGAGGGGAGAGAGAGGTGTACAGTAGAGAGGAGGGGAGAGAGGTGTACAGTAGAGAGAGGAGGGGAGAGAGAGGTGTACAGTAGAGAGAGGAGGGGAGAGAGAGTTGTACAGTAGAGAGAGGAGGGGAGAGAGAGAGGTGTACAGTAGAGAGAGGAGGGGAGAGAGAGGTGTACAGTAGAGAGAGGGGAGAGAGAGAGAGAGGTGTACAGTAGAGGAGGGGAGAGAGGTGTACAGTAAAGAGAGGAGGGGAGAGAGGTGTACAGTAGAGAGAGGAGGGGAGAGAGAGAGAGGAGGGGAGAGAGAGGTGTACAGTAGAGAGAGGAGGGGAGAGAGAGAGGTGTACAGTAGAGAGAGGAGAGGAGAGAGAGAGGTGTACAGTAGAGAGAGGAGGGGAGAGAGAGAGAGGAGGGGAGAGAGAGGTGTACAGTAGAGCGAGGAGGGGAGAGAGAGAGGTGTACAGTAGAGCGAGGAGGGGAGAGAGAGAGGTGTACAGTAGAGAGAGGAGGGGAGAGAGAGAGAGGTGTACAGTAGAGAGAGGAGGGGAGAGAGAGAGGTGTACAGTAGAGAGAGGAGGTGTCAGATGGAGGGTTAATGAGGATGGAGAACTCTGCCGTTGAGGTGTCTATAAATAGAATCTGTGTTCAGTTCTGGTAGAGCACATCTGTCTTTGTGTCTGTCCCTGCAGATTATAATACCAGTCAGACAGACAGGCTGGCTGGTCTCAGACAGTCAGACAGGCTGGTCTCAGACAGTCAGACAGGCTGGTCTCAGACAGAACGATTAACAGACAGTCAGTCTGGCTGGCTGGTCTCAGACAGACACATCGTTGTTCTGTGGACATGCAGACTGTCACACTCTTGAGGTTGAAGTTAACCATTCATGAAACACTTGAGACGGGGCATCAATGTTTAAAATACACAGTGTGTCTGTTAATATTTAAAGCAGAGAGTACAGTGTTGTATTCATCAGCTTGATGGACTCAGTGGAAGCAGGAGTCTCCCCTGCTCCATAAGGGGACCCTGCTGGTCTCTCCGAGGCCTGGGGGTCAACACAGACCTGCTCTCCAGGAGGGTGTGTGTCAGTTAACGTGTGTGTGTCAGTTAACAGGTGTGTGTGTGTAGCTGAACATGTCTGTCTGTTTACAGCCCAGCGTGTCGTCTGTCTTTTGTTACAGCACACTGCAGACTAAACACTGCAGACTAAACTCAGACAGACGGAAGCAGAGAGAGGTCTACACAGTGGTCCAACCAGGAACCACTAACCCTAATGCAGGCAGGCAGGGCTGCAGGCAGGCAGGGCTGCAGGCAGGCAGGGCTGCAGGCAGGCAGGGCTGCAGGCAGGCAGTATGAGGGGAGAGAACAGCAACAGAAAGGCCATCTAAGGTGATAGCTAGATTCACAGAGTGAAGAATTCACATGTTCACTGTGACTCAGAGGTGACAGGGCTGTGATCCAATGTTCTGGGGTCAAAACATCTACCGTACTGACCTAGGTTACCTGATGTGATGCTGTTTAACAGCAGGAACTGATCCTGGAAGCAACACGAACAAGCTTGACTTGCATCATCACAGACAAAACATGAGCCAATGGGTCTCTGACGTTAAGGGTGTGGTTGTCTCTGAGGCTGTTGGAGGTGGATTATGTAACATGGTAATACAATTTCCACCTAAAAGTATGAGCTAAAGTTTCATCTGTTTTCTCCTGACCTATGCCTGGTGAGTCAGAGCAACCTAAGGTGGTACTGGTGGGAACTGTGAGGGTGTATAGGGGGTAAACACACACATTCCCTCCACAAGTGTAAAAACATGTCTTATAACATGCTGAAGCTCCACCACTCACACCCTGCTAGACCTCCACCATCACAGCCTGGCAGAGCACCAGTCACACCCTGCTAGACCTCCACCATCACAGCCTGGCAGAGCACCAGTCACACCCTGCTAGACCTCCACCCCTAAGAGGAGACATTCTCTTGATTTCTGACTGTGTTTTTTCCCTCCTCCCCTGCATTGAAGGCCATGTCAGCACTGGGAAGTTCATGATGTGATATGAGGAGAGTATTTCCTAGAGGACTGTGTGGGCTGGGTGTAAGTTTGGGCTTAGAGACTGACTGCAGTGGAACATATAAAATATTCATGGAGACGCTGTGAATAATTCACCTTGACTCTCCGACCCCAGCGCCCCCTCTCCCCTGCTCAGTGGACCGAGGGGTTGTCTGGGCCCCAGCTCCCCATGAGCCCCCCTGGGTCCCCATGGTGCTCTCAGTGTGGGGTGTCTGCAGACCTGGTGGCAGATGCTCTCCAGGCCAATGATAGCCTTGGGTGATGCTCTCCAGGATAGTCTGTATTTACCAGGCACAGTGTAAAGTAGCATCTCAGCTACTACACAGTGTAAAGTAACATCTCAGCCACCAGGCACAGTGTAAAGTAACATCTCAGCTACCAGACACAGTGTAAAGTAATATCTCAGCTACCAGGCACAGTGTAAAGTAACATCTCAGTCACCAGACACAGTGTAAAGTAACATCTCAGCTACCAGACACAGTGTAAAGTAACATCTCAGCCACCAGACACAGTGTAAAGTAACATCTCAGCTACCAGACACAGTGTAAAGTAACATTTCAGCTGGTGTGTGTTGTGGTTAGGCGTTCTGGATCTAAACTAGCTAGTCTCTCCTTCAGAGAGACATGTTGATCTGTCCTCTAGGGAGTGTGAAAACCTTCCTGGAGAGACTCAGACTTTGCAAGGAGGTTGGATCCTATTTTAGCCCATGTGACTAACAGCCTAGGTTGCCATAGAAACATAAACTTGTGTCTGTTCTTCTACGGATATTCCCTGCCACCCGGACACTGTTTGCTTCATCACTGATCCTGTTAAGATGAACCATCCATGGATATTGCATGAAAGTTTAGACAAACAATCTGGAATTAGATTTTTTTCAACCTTTCAAAACCTTTTTCAACCTTTCGAAAATATTTGTTCAAAACATTTTTTAAACAAAACATTTTACCTTTCGAAACTTTTGTCAAAACTGTTTTGGTAACATTTCAAAACAGTTTTTTGGGGGGAGTTTGCTTGATATATCTTCGCTGGTATTGTACATCATTGGTGGACTGGTGACCTGTGTGTGTGTGTTACAGGTTGACAGAGCCTTCCGGATACCTCACTGATGGGCCAATCAACTACAAGTACAAGACCAAGTGCACCTGGCTCATTGAGGCCTAGTGAGTAGACCAGCCTCTTTAGCATCATCATGCTAGCTAGGCTAGTGAGTATACCAGCCTCTTTAGCATCACCATGCTAGCTATGCTAGAGTGTAGACCAGCCTCTTTAGCATCCCATGCTAGCTATGCTAGTGAGTAGACCAGCCTCTTTAGCATCACCATGCTAGCTATGCTATTTATCAGACCAGGGGTGTCAAACTCATTTTAGGTAAGGGACCACATACTGCCCAATTGATCTCAAGTGGGCCAGACCAGTAAAATCATAGCATAATAACGCATAACAACAATATTTCTTGATGTTTAAATCATTGGGGAAGGTTTTTGATAATAAACCCTATTTTAAGGTCTTTCTACAATAAACTAGAAACATAAAGACCAAAAACTCAGATATCAGCCCACTGTTTATCGTCCTGGGCCCTCCTCTGTTGATTCCCTTGCTTTTTGACATGTTTGACGTAAAACGCGTCACAAAGCAAGCAGGGAGCGCTGCTGCCTGTGGCAATGAGCGTGTTTGCCTCCGGAGCAGACATTGCATTTACGCAGTTTTTGAAGCAATTACTGGATCGATTAAAAACATTACTAAATGTTTCTAATCATAAACCTTCATATTCTAAATAGACATTTGGATTTGGAATAGCAGTTACTTTTATAGAAATGCGATTGATGTCTTTCTGTAATTTTCAAATTTAACAAAGACATCCAACGGGGCTGAGCCGGTTGCCCTGGCAGGATCCGGCACGAGGGCCGTATGTTTGACACCCCTGGGCCCTGGATTAGACTCATTTTGTTAGCATCACCATGCTAGCTATGCTAGTGTGTAGACCAGCCTTGTTGGCATCACCATGTTAACTGTGGATGTTTCAACAGTGGTGAAACCTTCCCCATGTTTCCTTCTGCAGCCCCAACGCTGTCCTCAGACTGAGGTTCAACCACTTTGCCACAGAGTGCAGCTGGGACCACCTGTACGTATACGATGGGGACTCTGTCTACGCCCCTCTGGTCGCTGTGTTCAGGTGAGCGCTCCCTGGCTACCGTACACCGCCAACAGGACAGGTCATGTGTTCTCACTTCCTGGATACTGTTGCCAGGTATACAACACCAACAAGCCTGCAGGACATTTATTCATGTCCTCACTTCCTGGATATTGCCCACTGTTTGGAACCACACATCTGTGCTTCATATGAAGCGTCCAGGGCGAGGAAGTATCAAAAACATTACTCAGAGGAAGCCAGGAAATGCTAGACTAATCCCTATTCTAGAAACAATAATGTGTTCATGTAGCAGACAACGCAATAATCCGGGGGTGGGGGGATTGAGAACCCAGGACAGTGTATCCTGTAGTGAGGGTGAACCAGGACAGTGTAGTGAGGGTGAACCAGGACAGTGTAGTGAGGGTGAACCAGGACAGTGTAGTGAGGGTGAACCAGGACAGTGTAGGGAGGGTGAACCAGGACAGTGTAGTGAGGGTGAACCAGGACAGTGTAGTGAGGGTGAACCAGGACAGTGTAGGGAGGGTGAACCAGGACAGTGTAGTGAGGGTGAACCAGGACAGTGTAGTGAGGGTGAACCAGGACAGTGTAGTGAGGGTGAACCAGGACAGTGTAGTGAGGGTGAACCAGGACAGTGTAGTGAGCGGTGAACCAGGACAGTGTAGTGAGGGTGAACCAGGACAGTGTAGTGAGGGTGAACCAGGACAGTGTAGTGAGGGTGAACCAGGACAGTGTAGTGAGGGTGAACCAGGACAGTGTAGTGAGGGTGAACCAGGACAGTGTAGTGAGGGTGAACCAGGACAGTGTAGTGAGGGTGAACCAGGACAGTGTAGTGAGGGTGAACCAGGACAGTGTAGTGAGGGTGAACCAGGACAGTGTAGTGAGGGTGAACCAGGACAGTGTAGTGAGGGTGAACCAGGACAGTGTAGTGAGGGTGAACCAGGACAGTGTAGTGAGGGTGAACCAGGACAGTGTAGTGAGGGTGAACCAGGACAGTGTAGTGAGGGTGAACCAGGACAGTGTAGGGAGGGTGAACCAGGACAGTGTAGTGAGGGTGAACCAGGACAGTGTAGTGAGGGTGAACCAGGACAGTGTAGTGAGGGTGAACCAGGACAGTGTAGTGAGGGTGAACCAGGACAGTGTAGTGAGGGTGAACCAGGACAGTGTAGGGAGGGTGAACCAGGACAGTGTAGTGAGGGTGAACCAGGACAGTGTAGTGAGGGTGAACCAGGACAGTGTAGTGAGGGTGAACCAGGACAGTGTAGTGAGGGTGAACCAGGACAGTGTAGTGAGGGTGAACCAGGACAGTGTAGTGAGGGTGAACCAGGACAGTGTAGTGAGGGTGAACCAGGACAGTGTAGTGAGGGTGAACCAGGACAGTGTAGTGAGGGTGAACCAGGACAGTGTAGTGAGGGTGAACCAGGACAGTGTAGTGAGGGTGAACCAGGACAGTGTAGTGAGGGTGAACCAGGACAGTGTAGTGAGGGTGAACCAGGACAGTGTAGTGAGGGTGAACCAGGACAGTGTAGTGAGGGTGAACCAGGACAGTGTAGTGAGGGTGAACCAGGACAGTGTAGTGAGGGTGAACCAGGACAGTGTAGTGAGGGTGAACCAGGACAGTGTAGTGAGGGTGAACCAGGACAGTGTAGTGAGGGTGAACCAGGACAGTGTAGTGAGGGTGAACCAGGACAGTGTAGTGAGGGTGAACCAGGACAGTGTAGTGAGGGTGAACCAGGACAGTGTAGTGAGGGTGAACCAGGACAGTGTAGTGAGGGTGAACCAGGACAGTGTAGTGAGGGTGAACCAGGACAGTGTAGTGAGGGTGAACCAGGACAGTGTAGTGAGGGTGAACCAGGACAGTGTAGTGAGGGTGAACCAGGACAGTGTAGTGAGGGTGAACCAGGACAGTGTAGTGAGGGTGAACCAGGACAGTGTAGTGAGGGTGAACCAGGACAGTGTAGTGAGGGTGAACCAGGACAGTGTAGTGAGGGTGAACCAGGACAGTGTAGTGAGGGTGAACCAGGACAGTGTAGTGAGGGTGAACCAGGACAGTGTAGTGAGGGTGAACCAGGACAGTGTAGTGAGGGTGAACCAGGACAGTGTAGTGAGGGTGAACCAGGACAGTGTAGTGAGGGTGAACCAGGACAGTGTAGTGAGGGTGAACCAGGACAGTGTAGTGAGGGTGAACCAGGACAGTGTAGTGAGGGTGAACCAGGACAGTGTAGTGAGGGTGAACCAGGACAGTGTAGTGAGGGTGAACCAGGACAGTGTAGTGAGGGTGAACCAGGACAGTGTAGTGAGGGTGAACCAGGACAGTGTAGTGAGGGTGAACCAGGACAGTGTAGTGAGGGTGAACCAGGACAGTGTAGTGAGGGTGAACCAGGACAGTGTAGTGAGGGTGAACCAGGACAGTGTAGTGAGGGTGAACCAGGACAGTGTAGTGAGGGTGAACCAGGACAGTGTAGTGAGGGTGAACCAGGACAGTGTAGTGAGGGTGAACCAGGACAGTGTAGTGAGGGTGAACCAGGACAGTGTAGTGAGGGTGAACCAGGACAGTGTAGTGAGGGTGAACCAGGACAGTGTAGTGAGGGTGAACCAGGACAGTGTAGTGAGGGTGAACCAGGACAGTGTAGTGAGGGTGAACCAGGACAGTGTAGTGAGGGTGAACCAGGACAGTGTAGTGAGGGTGAACCAGGACAGTGTAGTGAGGGTGAACCAGGACAGTGTAGTGAGGGTGAACCAGGACAGTGTAGTGAGGGTGAACCAGGACAGTGTAGTGAGGGTGAACCAGGACAGTGTAGTGAGGGTGAACCAGGACAGTGTAGTGAGGGTGAACCAGGACAGTGTAGTGAGGGTGAACCAGGACAGTGTAGTGAGGGTGAACCAGGACAGTGTAGTGAGGGTGAACCAGGACAGTGTAGTGAGGGTGAACCAGGACAGTGTAGTGAGGGTGAACCAGGACAGTGTAGTGAGGGTGAACCAGGACAGTGTAGTGAGGGTGAACCAGGACAGTGTAGTGAGGGTGAACCAGGACAGTGTAGTGAGGGTGAACCAGGACAGTGTAGTGAGGGTGAACCAGGACAGTGTAGTGAGGGTGAACCAGGACAGTGTAGTGAGGGTGAACCAGGACAGTGTAGTGAGGGTGAACCAGGACAGTGTAGTGAGGGTGAACCAGGACAGTGTAGGGAGGGTGAACCAGGACAGTGTAGTGAGGGTGAACCAGGACAGTGTAGTGAGGGTGAACCAGGACAGTGTAGTGAGGGTGAACCAGGACAGTGTAGTGAGGGTGAACCAGGACAGTGTAGTGAGGGTGAACCAGGACAGTGTAGTGAGGGTGAACCAGGACAGTGTAGTGAGGGTGAACCAGGACAGTGTAGTGAGGGTGAACCAGGACAGTGTAGTGAGGGTGAACCAGGACAGTGTAGTGAGGGTGAACCAGGACAGTGTAGTGAGGGTGAACCAGGACAGTGTAGTGAGGGTGAACCAGGACAGTGTAGTGAGGGTGAACCAGGACAGTGTAGTGAGGGTGAACCAGGACAGTGTAGTGAGGGTGAACCAGGACAGTGTAGTGAGGGTGAACCAGGACAGTGTAGTGAGGGTGAACCAGGACAGTGTAGTGAGGGTGAACCAGGACAGTGTAGTGAGGGTGAACCAGGACAGTGTAGTGAGGGTGAACCAGGACAGTGTAGTGAGGGTGAACCAGGACAGTGTAGTGAGGGTGAACCAGGACAGTGTAGTGAGGGTGAACCAGGACAGTGTAGTGAGGGTGAACCAGGACAGTGTAGTGAGGGTGAACCAGGACAGTGTAGTGAGGGTGAACCAGGACAGTGTAGTGAGGGTGAACCAGGACAGTGTAGTGAGGGTGAACCAGGACAGTGTAGTGAGGGTGAACCAGGACAGTGTAGTGAGGGTGAACCAGGACAGTGTAGTGAGGGTGAACCAGGACAGTGTAGTGAGGGTGAACCAGGACAGTGTAGTGAGGGTGAACCAGGACAGTGTAGTGAGGGTGAACCAGGACAGTGTAGTGAGGGTGAACCAGGACAGTGTAGTGAGGGTGAACCAGGACAGTGTAGTGAGGGTGAACCAGGACAGTGTAGTGAGGGTGAACCAGGACAGTGTAGTGAGGGTGAACCAGGACAGTGTAGTGAGGGTGAACCAGGACAGTGTAGTGAGGGTGAACCAGGACAGTGTAGTGAGGGTGAACCAGGACAGTGTAGTGAGGGTGAACCAGGACAGTGTAGTGAGGGTGAACCAGGACAGTGTAGTGAGGGTGAACCAGGACAGTGTAGTGAGGGTGAACCAGGACAGTGTAGTGAGGGTGAACCAGGACAGTGTAGTGAGGGTGAACCAGGACAGTG